>NW_024498830.1:0-2437 GCF_017590055.1 Onychostruthus taczanowskii
AAAATGGGAATTTTGAAGGGAAATTTGCGGAAATCTGGGATTTTTGGGGGGAAAATTGGGATTTTGATGGGAAATTTGGGGGAAATTTGGGATTTTTTGGGGGAAAATTGGGATTTTGAGGGGAAATTTGGGGGAAATCTGGGATTTTTGGGGGGAAAAGTGGGATTTTGAAGGGGATTTTTGGGGAAATTGGGATTTTTGGGGGGGGAAATGGGAATTTTGAAGGGAAATTTGGGGGAAAAGTGGGATTTTGAATGGGATTTTTGGGGGAAAAATTGGGATTTTGATGGGAAATTTGGGATTTTTGGGGGGGAAATTGGGATTTTGAAGGGGATTTTTGGGGAAAATTTGGGATTTTGATGGGAAATTTGGGATTTTTTGGGGGAAATGGGAATTTTGAAGGGAAATTTGGGGGAAATTTGGGATTTTGGGGGGACAATTGGGATTTTGAAGGGGATTTTTGGGGAAAAATTGGGATTTTGATGGGAAATTTGGGATTTTGGTGGAAATCTGGGAATTTGGGGATGGGATTTTCCCGGAATTTTGGATTTTCCCAGCCCTGGGGAACGGAATTCCAGCTTTTCCTGCCCCGAGCCAAGCCCGGAGCCCCCGGAGCAGCCCCAGGAAACTGGGTGAGAAAATGGGGAAAAATGGGAAAAAAGGGGAAAAAATGGGAAAAAATGGGGAAAAATGGGAAAAAAGGGGAAAAAATGGGAAAAAATGGGGAAAAATGGGAAAAAAGGGGAAAAAATGGGAAAAAATGGGGAAAAATGGGAAAAAAGGGGAAAAAATGGGAAAAAATGGGGAAAAATGGGAAAAAAGGGGAAAAAATGGGAAAAAATGGGGAAAAATGGGAAAAAAGGGGAAAAAATGGGAAAAATGGGAATTGGGGTCAGAAAAATGGGAATTTTGGAAGGTTTGGGGGCAGTTTGTGGGGAAAAAAGGGAATTTTGGAGGGAAAAATTGGGATTTTGGGAGGAAAAATTGGGATTTTGGGGGGGGAAATTGGGATTTTGGGAGGGGAAAATTGGGATTTTGGGGGGGGAAATTGGGATTTTGGACATAAAAATGGGAATTTGGGAGGGAAAATTGGGATTTTGGGCATAAAAATGGGAATTTGGGGGGGGAAATTGGGAATTTGGGAGGGAAAATTGGGATTTTGGGAGGGAAAAATGGGAATTTGGGAGGGGAAAATGGGATTTTGGGAGGGAAAATTGGGATTTTGGGGAAAATTGGGATTTTGGACATAAAAATGGGAATTTGGGAGGAAAAAATGGGAATTTGGGAGGGGAAAATTGGGATTCTGGAGGTAAAAATGGGAATTTGGGGGGGAAATTGGGATTTGGGAGGGGAAAATGGGAAAATTGGGGAAACGAAGTGGGAAAGTCTGGGATTGCAGGAGAAAAGCAGAAAAAAAAGCAGAAAAAAATGGGGAAAAATAGAGGAAAAATCAGGGGAAAATTGGAAATAATTGGGGAAAAATCAGGAAATGTCAGGGGAAAATAAAGAAAAAATCAGGAAGAAATTGGGGGAAATTTGGGGAAAATCAGGAAAAAGTCAGAAAAGATCTGGGGTAAGTTGGAAAAATCATTAAAATTTGGGAGAAATCAGGAAAAAATGGGGGAAATCAGGGGAAAATTGGGAAAAATCAGGAAATATCAGAGGAAGAAATTGGGGAAAATTGGAAATAATTGGGAAAAATCTGGGAAAAAATCTGGGAAAATCAGGGGGAAAATCAGGGAAAAAAACCAGGGAAAAATTGGAAAAAATCAAGATAAAAAAGGGAAAATTATGGGAAAAAATCACAAAAAATCAAGAAAAAAAAATGGGGAAAATTGGGAAAAAATTGGGGAAAAAACAGGAAAAAAATTGGGAAATTAGTGGGGAAAATCAAGAAAAAAATGGGGAAAATTGTGGGAAAAATCAGGAAAAAATCGCAAAAAATTAAGAAAAAATAGGGAAAAAATGGGAAAAAATCAGAGAAAAATTGGGAAAAAATCAGAGAAAAATTGGGGAAAAAAAAACAGGAAAAAATTGGGAAATTAGTGGGAAAAATCAAGAAAAAAAATGGGGGAAAATTGTGGGAAAAATCAGGAAAAAATTGCAAAAAATTAAGAAAAAAATTGGGAAAAAAAAGGGGAAAAAATGGGGAAAAATCAGGGAAAAATTAGGAAAAATTGGGGGGAAAAACCAGGAAAAAATTGGGAAATAAGTGGGCAGGAAAAAAAATTGGGAAATTAGTGGGAAAAATCAAGAAAAAAATGGTGAAAATTGTGGGAAAAATCAGGGAAAAATCGCAAAGAATTAAGAAAAAAATGGGGAAAAATTGGGAAAAAAATCAGAGAAAAATTAGGGAAAATTGGGGAAAAAAACAGGAAAAAAATTGGGAAATTAGTGGCAAAAATAAAGAAAAAAAATGGTGAAAATTGTGTGAAAA
>NW_024498831.1:0-2436 GCF_017590055.1 Onychostruthus taczanowskii
CATCTGATTTAAGCATAGTGGGAATTGGTACAGGGGTCCTGTGCTGCCACAGATCACCACCAAATGCTATATAACCATACCACCATGGCATTGCACCTTCACAAATGAATTTCAACCAATGAGCAGGACAGTGTAGACAATGGTCTACACGCAAAGCAACACATGCAGCAAAGTTGCTTTCGGGATTTAAGATAACATCGGTATGGGATTGTAACAATCTCCACTTGCAGTTCAATTTACTTAACAGTCAGGTCAGGAAACTCTGTCTTGGACAGTAAAGGCTCAACATCAGACTTGAAAGCTCTCTGAGGGAAAATCTGCCTTTTCTCTTGTGTTTTAATTGCCAAAAGGTACAAGACATGGGAAGACTCTATTGGGTGACATCATTCTACTACCAACACTGACCATTCCTTCCTACATTTTTTTCTATTTGAACTAGTTAATTGACTCTATGGTGACCTTTGCTTCTACCTACCTAGTTAAGAACCCATCAAAAAAAGAACTTGTTCACTTACTTTGAAAAAAAACAGGTATACCAGAAAAACAGTTTCTCAAATTATTCTTTCAGACCCACAGCCAAATGACTCCTTCAGACAATAGAAACCAATATGTAAGCTCGGAGTTAATTTGGTGTGTTTTTTGAAAAGTAATGTACCATATTTAATTAAGGGCTAGTTATGTACTTAAAATAATTTCTTGCCATTTGCTTGATAGAATAATCTGGTTTATTTGTCCTTCCTGAAACTCAGAATAGCTAGGAATCCCATTATTTTAAATTGTGGTAAGAAGGTCTTCCGAGAAGATCCTCATGAATATCTGCTGTGTAGCAACAACTCACAGCTTTATCTAAGATGAAGCCTCTGCCTTCTGACAGATTCTGCTTAAGTCTCAGCTGTCTTGGCAGAAGTCAATATACAAAATCACTGTTCCACAGCCCTGCTTCCTGCACAAAGTACAAACTTGACTCACCTGACTGCCTCAGTTGTTTCACCTCACATTACTTTCCTGTTTGGTGGTAATAAATTAGATGATCATTACAAGCAGGAGGATTATGAACATAATTAACAAATGAGGTTGTTGAAGGATTTATTGTTCTGACCTGATTCTTCACTAGTTTCCCTAAGAAAAAGCATCATCCATCTCATATTTCCCAGTAATTAGCTTTGTCTTTATAGCATTGTAAATTCTGCTTTAATTACTGCACTATTTAGCTTAGATGAGATTCAATAGCAGTAACTTAAATGGGATTCTTGTGTTATCAATTTTTTTCCTTCCCTTAACTTATTTTATTCTTAACTCCTTTTAAGATAAACACACAACGAAGATTGGCAAAGACATCTAGATGTGTTTTCATTTTTAAAACCTTGCATAGGGTTCCTCTAAGAAGGAACAAACTCTGTTACTAGACAAAATGTCTACTCCCACAAGAGACTGCATAATGGATCTGTGCTGGTCTGCGGCTGTTTTCTATTATTTCACAAGCATAAAGAGGCAGGCACTCAGCCACAGAACTCAAGCAGAAAATTTCTTAGACTAATAGCAGCCCCTAGCACTGAATATGCTTTGTACCACCCACTGTGTCTCTATCCATCCATACTCAATGACAAGATGTAATTTCAGTCTCATAGATGTCATCAACCTGAAATTCAGATGAGCTTTTGAAGTTTCACATGAAGACAAGGTTAAGCAAAGGAAAGCAGCACAGAAGAGAAATGTTGAGGTTCCTCACTCAATGTGTTGTTAATGCAGAATTCACATGGAAGCCCCATTCAGTGGAGCAATAAAACATGCCTGAAAACATGCTGTTCTGATTTGGAAATACAAATTCACTAAAAGTTCTTACTCCCTGTGTCATATGGAATCCAGTGACAGACATGATGTGGCCAAATTAACTTTTCCCTGCCTCTGAATAAGCTTACCAAAAGTTGTCTGTTTGCTGAAAGAGAATGGATGTATGCTCACCATAACAACTGTTGGGGACCTATTCTGCTGGTAGAGTAAATGCTGCTTTCTCCTGACACATTGCAAGATGTTGTGATAACTTTAAGAGTTTGAGAAAGCATGTCTACTTATCTGATACTCAGAGAGACAGGTAAAAGCACTCCACTCCTCTTTTCCTCTCTTTGTCTAAGCAGACGGTAGCTATACAGTTGGGGTTGGACTAAGAGGTACTTCCTATCCGAGATATTTATTAGGTTCTCATTGTCTTAAAGAAGAAATGTGTGAAACCTCTTTTCCTTAAACAGTTGTTTAAAAATAGACTAGACAAAGCCCTGAATTTGCCTTCATGGAAGACAGCACCAGGAAAAGTTCTTTAGCTCTTACTGGCAATGTTAAGTCATGAGGGATCAAGTGTGTTTAGTGTTTATAGAGGTTCAGAAGTATTAATTTAGATTTCTACTGATCTAGATATATACTAGTGGTTCTCAGGTGGTC
>NW_024498832.1:0-2430 GCF_017590055.1 Onychostruthus taczanowskii
GTGAATCCCATCAGGCTCCATATATTTATAGGGATGCAGCTGGTGCAGCAGATCTCTACAACCTCAGGATCAACTGTGAGTTTACCATTCTCAAGCCATGGTCATTCAGCTCAGGGCACTGGGACTCCCTTAGCCCATGCTGAAGAGAGGTAAGGAAAACAATACAATATCCCCGTCTTGTTAAATTCTCTATTTGTGAGGTGACCACCCTCATCCTGGAATACGGCAAGGTAATGCCTCCATTGTTTTTATTTTTGCCAATGTATCTTAAAACCTTCCTTTTATCGTCCCCCACAGTTCTGGCAAGTTTCAACTCCGGTTACACTTTGGCTGCAAAAATTGTCTTCCTGCAGAGCACCATCTCTGTGGTCCTGCCATGTCACCCAGCCTTTTCCTGCTGGGCATACGCCTTTCTTTTCTGCTTCACTTCCGAAAGAAGATCCCTGTTCAGCCAAACCAGCCTTCTGTCTCATCTGTTTGATTTTCTACATTTTGGAATTGCTGTTTCCTGTGCCCATAAGAGGTGATACCTAAAAAGCGACCCACACTAATGGACCCCAGCACCTTCAGAAGAATTTTCCAGGGATCTTATCACTATTTCCCTGAGCAGCCTAAAGTCTGCTATACTCATGTCCAAGGGTGAAAATTGAATATTTCCTGACACTTTTCCTCCTAGCAACAGAGATTTTAAACTAAATCACTTTGTGGCTGCTGTAGCAAGATAGCTACCAATAATGTCATTCATGCAACCCTCTCTGTTAACAAGCAACAAATCAAGGAGGGCCTCTTTCCTAGTCAGCTCTCCTAGTACTTGTGTATGAAGTTGTCATCCAGGTGTTTTAGTAATCTTAGAGTCTTACTAATCTTAGTAATCCCCTTCTAGAGAAGGGACTTAACCTGGGAGAGAATTACATCCCGATTTGTCCTCCTAACTGGTGCTTTTTATCAATTATACATATTTCCTAACACCTATGAAAGGTACTCACCCCTCTGGGGGTGGGTTTGTGTGGACATCTTTCTATAACTGCCTCTGAAGGCTTTCAAATAAAGACCCACTCTTATTTACCTTCTTTCTAAAATTATTTTGAGTTTCATTTCCACGCTGGGAAAAAGGCACACTCCAGGCAGGGAGATCTGAGCTCCCACAGAGACATCTGCATCCTTTCAGTGCCCCCTGATTCCTACCCAGAGGCTCTCAGCTGTAACCTCCCTACACTCTAACCCTTCTGTTACATACAATGCCTTCCTCTGCCTCATCTGCCCTGCCTATTCTTCCAAAAGAGTCTGTAACTATTCAACAGGGCACTTCAATCACAGGACTCACCCCGGTAAGATTTCACTTATGCTAGTGATGTCAAATCACTGGGACTGGGCCAAGGATCCATGCTCTTCTTGTTTGTTCTTCATGCTGGATGTATTGGAACAGAAACACTTCAGCTGTGGTCTGTTGTAGCCAACACCTCCCACCAGCACTCAATTCTCCAAGTTTTGGTGCATCACCCCACTGCCTCTCACTACCTGGATTTGTCCCTTCCCCCTTCCAAACTAGTTTAAAGCTTTATTGACTCATCTTCCTAGTTCCTATGCTAGAAACCTTTTTCCCCTCTGAGAGGTGCATCCCATCAAGTGTCAGCAGATCAGGTGTTGTATAGACCATCCCATGGTCAAAACCCCAACATTATTCTAATGACATCAGCCCCAAAGCTCAGTGTTGATCTGATGGATCTGCCTGTTCCTTTGAATATTGTTTCTTTGAATATTATTGTTTGGTACTGAAAGGACCATGCAAAACATTATCTGTTGTCCTGATCCTTCACTCAATCATCCCTAGGTCCTGAAATTCCTTTTACCCTCAGACTTCTCTTTGTTGTCTCATCACTGCTGACTTGAAGTCCAGTAACACATAATAATCACAGAGCCTTAGTACACTGGAGAGTTTTCCAGTAATGTCCCTTACTTGTTTCTGTGAAACAAGTATATTGAGTCCAGGCTCCATATCAAACCCTCTGTTCCTCTTAGAAGGAATAATGAGAAGTATTCTTTTCCTCTTAACAAATCAGGGTGTGATGCAGAGGTAGATTGTGTTGCCCTAGTTTGCCCCTCGCCATCCCAGAAGTACCTTCATACACCTCATCCACTGACTGTCTTTCTGGTTCCAGGCCTTCCTGCCTGTTATAAAAAGTGCCAGTTCTACTGGTCATCATTATGTTTTCAGGAGGAGGAGCTTTTCTCCTAGAACTGGCAGAGACCAACTTCCAGCTCTCCTGTTCAACAGACCATTGACTAGATACATGACAGTGTTCTGAATCCATCTGGTTCTTTACTAAAATAGAAGTTCAGGACTTTTTAGACTATAGCACCTCTGAGCATTCATCAATCTCTCATTCTCTTGGATACTATGTATTCACTTCCCCTAATTGTTTCTTCATC
>NW_024498833.1:0-2430 GCF_017590055.1 Onychostruthus taczanowskii
CCACGGCCCGGGAATGACCAGCGCACAGGTAATAACCCACCTCCCGCCCGGTAATAACCACTACCCGGTAAAGATTCCCCCCCGGTATCACCCTGTGCAGGGGTGGGGGGGTCACCCCGCACCCCCTTCCCTGCAGAGCTGGGGCTAGGGGGGGAGCCGCCTCCACCAGCGGGAGGATCGAAGGGACCCCCGCGCTGGGCTGTGCCCGGGATACCCTCGGACCCCCGACCCCCACCCCATTCTTATTTAATAATTTGATTTGGTATGCTCATGGTATTCCAGCTACACAGCAGAGAGATTTGGCACTAAAAGCATTTTAGTATGGGTCAGGCTGACAGCTGCCATGATGATGAAATAATGTGCAGAATGTAGTGGTTGTACTTTAAGCCAGCAGGTATTTTTGTACGTATAATGTGAAACCTCATTTTGTTGATCCTACCATGTGCTATCCCAAAGATCCACATACATTATTTTTGGTTTTCTACACAGTTTGTTCAAAAGAGGAAAGTCTCCTAATCAGGCAGAACATGCTGTGTAACTTTTGTCTTGTGATGTGAACAGTATCGTTTACATTTAACTATACGCTGTAGTAGAAAAGAGAAATCTTCAAGATTTCTTTCTTCTTCAACCACTGCCATAGAAGTAGTATAAAACCTGCCTGCTGCTCTGTCTGAGCAACTTTGCTCACCAGTCCTTTCTCCACCTTGGAACAGGACTGGAAAAATATCCTCAAAGCTAAGCACATGGGATCGAAGCAGCACTGAACTCTGCCTTTCTACTTGTGGCTAGTGTTCAGTGCTGTCAATCTCTAAAACCCTTTCTTGCAGCTGACTTCAAAGTAGAAAACCTTAGCATTTAAATCTCTTTAAAAACCCTACAAATAATGCATTTTTCATAGATGAAGAGACACTTCTAGAAAAATCTGAAGAATTGCTTCAGCTGCAGTTCCTATTAACAAAAACACATTAGGTACATGTTTTCATACTGAATTTTGTTTCTATCTTCATGGCAATATTTTGGTGCAGTAATTTGGGTTAAAGGAATAACAATGAAACTTAATAAAACTTTTCTTCTGTTACTCCAGGTTTTGTTTTTTCTGGTGGGCTTTCCATATCTTCTACTTTAAAATAAGACTGCTGCTAGTAAGTAAAATGAAGGCTACAGCATGTAGCAGCATATAGTTTCTCCTACTGCCTAGTCAGAGTGGGAAGACATTGCTGTAATTAAAATCTGTAACTCCAGTGTTCCAGACAGCGTGTATCTAATGCAAAATCTAATATATTACTTGGAGAGTTTCTGTCTACCTTCACATTGGCATCATGTGCTCCTGGGATATTACTTGTGAGGAGTTACTGGCAGCATAATTGCAAATTTGGACATGCCTATATTTACATGGTGCAGTAAAATATGAAAGCCAACATAAAATTTAATTTTGTGAGTTATGCCATTGATACACTTAAATCAGAGAAGCCTTATTTGTAAATTATTGGAGATACAATTGCTTTGTAACTAGTCAAGCCACAGCTAACCAATACTTCTTATTCATTCAAGCACTATAATATTACAAACAACCTAGACCAGGAATTGAATCATTAAAATGGAACTGCAGCAGACCAACTAACAACATAAAACACTTTAAAAAACACGTCTCGATGCACCCCTTCAAAACCCTCCTTCAGGATGGAGGCCAAAAGAGAGTGAAAAAACAGGATTTATGGAAAGGGAACTTCACTGTCTGGAGTCACAGTGGGACACTGTGGCACATGGTGTTACTGGTGTGTGGTGCTCTCATTTCTGGTGCCTTGTAAACATAGCCTTGGCTATGCTGAATCCATTGCTGAACAGGATCGACAGGAAAGCCATTTCCAAGAATACAGACAGCAAGAGTTTTGCATTATAATCAGTCTGAGTACAGTGAGAATATGTACCTAGATCTGCACAGAGCTAATTTCAGTGCAGGGGAGGCCCAGACGAGCAGTAGTTGAGCAGCTGTAGTCCTATCCCAGGCTCCTTTCCTGCATCCCAGTGGAGCCATGGAGCCAGCCTGGGGTGCAGTTATTCTGAGCACTCAATCACATGGTCTCAGAAACATCTTAATAAATTCTGACCAGCAACACAGCCAAACACAGCTTCGCCTCAAAATAAAACAGCTACCCAGGGTCTCAACACAGCAAGAGAGCATCTTGTCCAGCTGAGAAGGAGCTCTGGTACCCAGCAAAAATGACCGACAGAAGCCCCTTCGAAACGGATATGCTGACACTGACGCGATTCGTTATGGAGAAGGGACGCCGCGTAAAAGGAGCGACGGGGGAGCTGACACAGCTGCTCAACTCCATGCTGACTGCCATAAAGGCCATTTCTGCTGCTGTCAGGAAGGCAGGCCTTGCCCACATGTGAGTCCTACCTTGCTCTACCGGGAGGAAGAGGAGG
>NW_024498834.1:0-2429 GCF_017590055.1 Onychostruthus taczanowskii
TATCTCATCAGCTGCCTTGGAAATTTTAGATGAATAAGACTCTATTTGAAAGCAAAGAAGTTAGGTGGAAAATGCCAGGTGCATTATGCAAAGGTAGTGGGCTGCAAAATATTCATTTTCTTCCTCTGAAGAAAACTTAAAAAGAGGGTGTCTACTTTGAGAAAGTAGGAAAAAAACCTTGCATTCTATCAAATAATATTGCTACTATGACCAGTCAGCTAGTTACTATTGTAAATGAAAAACATACTGCACAAATGGATAAATCAGACCTACATATGGGAAGAAAATTAAAACATAGGCATTCACACTCAAAATCTGACAGATGTATTTTTTTCTTTTGTCTTTTTTCTTTCTTTTTGTGCTGGTTTTATGTTTTTGCCTGTAATATCAGCAAAATAAAGAATTAAACAAATGAACAGGCAGCACCACTCCTGCTCTTTTCTCAGATCAGTACAAAAGAATTAGCAACCCTAGTTTTACTCGTCTCTTAGATCAGTATAAAAGAATTAGCAACTGTATTTTTATTGCTTTCTGCTGATGTTTTGCAGAATGTGCACAGCGTGCAATTTCTGAGGAACTGTAAGTTTTTGACCCCTATCCTTATGCTTCAGAAAAACTTGATAGTCTGAGAGTCCACAAATAAATTATTACTATTACTATAACTGTTACAGTATAATTGGGGAAAAACCTAAATGGTAGACTTTGTTTCAAGGTTCCTGTTGTTTGAACATTTTAGGATAGGAAGAGGAATATATTTGTTATTGTGTATTGAAATAGCAGTGAAAGTTCCTGAGGCAAAGATTTGTTTACATGCATATACCAATAGGTTGCCTGTATGTATGGTTTTGTGGGTTTTGGTTTTTATTTGAAATGAAACTTAGCTTACTATAAAGGATTAATGAATAATAGAAATGTACGTTGTTTAGCTGCCTATGCTAATATGCTGTAATATTGGATTTCAGAAGCTTTCAGACCTAGTTACTGAACCAGCAAATCTCAAGTCTAAGTCTGTTTCAGGATACTAAGAAAAGAGAGCCTTCATCAGGTATAGATTATTCTCATCTTCAAATTACTCGCTAGAGCTGACTTGCAACAGTAGACATTACTTTCCTTTGGCTTAAAATCAAACCTCAACTATCTTCTAAACTATTTTTAAACATTTGATTTTTACATGCAAATCTATGCATCATTCTTTATGTCTCTGCAAAGTCATACGTATCACTCTATGTCTGAATGGAATATAAATGGAAAATCATTGCAGCAACTATACAAATAGAATCTGAAGTGGTTTTAGTTTTCTGTCTTAAAAGCAAAGATCATTTCTATACAAATAGTATTGAAGCTGTGTATTTATAAAAAAAAATAATTTGCCCCAAATATTCTTTTTCTGTGACTTTGTCTTTTTCTTGGAATGCTGTTTTATTGTATCTTGCCTAATCACGGCTTGAGTGCTTTAATTTCTGAGTTCCCCCTCCCGTAAGTGGCATTCATTTGCACATTTCTTTCTGCCGTGTCAGTGGTACATTCCAATTTAAGCTTCATGATAATTTTATGATTCATTAAATCTAGAACCATTAAGGCCATACTAATTTGGTTGATCAGTACTTAAAATACATTTCTAATATTGCTTTCATTACTGTGCATCTTTGTCCTCTTGTGAATGCACTTCTTTCTATGCAAAAATAAGCCGATTCAGAGAATTTACTTTAAATGGTTCCCTGGTCTTCATCAGATTCTTTTTTGCTGCATCTTTAGTTGTCATATCTGGAACTATAGTTTGAAAAAGGGAAAGGAACTAGTATTAATAAGATATGATAAGACAATTCTGGTTTTTTCACCTTTTTCCAGATTATAAGAACTTGCATATAGAACTTGCAAAAAAGGCTTACACAAAATTGCATAGAATATAATTTAGAAACAAAATTAACAGTTGCTTTTTAGGGTAATACTCCACACAGCCTGTTAGTGTCTAAGTCCCCTTCACTTTGTTGCCCTTTGTAATTCCTTTTTGCCATTCTTGGCCTCTGTCAGTGCTTCAGCAGAGTAAATATCCTGCTGGCAGCTCACTGGCAAGAGAAAAGAATGATGTGAACAGATACCGTGCTCCTGCATTCACCTAACCCCAATGTTTTCCCTGGTACTTATGTTAATTTTTTTTTTCTCTCTTTCACTGTTTTCCTAGTCATTGTTTGATAGATTGAAGTCCACATAGCCAGAGCAGCAGTCTCTTTACAGACCCCCTTTTATCATCCCAAGCGCGTCTTGTTTAACTTGACTATTTAAATGGCTAAAAGTCAGCATCATCCAGTTCTGAAGTGGATTGGGCAGCAATCCAGCTCTTTTTGTTAGAGACAGACATTCATTTTTTGGACTAGAAACAAATTACTTCCAAATGCTGGAAATGTAAGAAGGTTAAAAAAAAAAAAAAA
>NW_024498835.1:0-1876 GCF_017590055.1 Onychostruthus taczanowskii
CCAAAATCTGTGAGAATCAGCCCAAAACCAACCCAAAACCCAGCCCCGAGACATTCCGCACGCGCCGCGTCAGGTCGCGGTTCACGCCGGGGCTGAGCTCGCACTCCCGCAGCTGGGGACCCCAAAAACACCCAAAAACACCCCAAATCAGCCCAAAAACACCCCAAATCAGCCCAAAAACACCCAAAATCAGCCCAAAAACACCCAAAATCTGTGAGAATCAGCCCAAAATCAGCCCAAAAACACCCAAAATCAGCCCAAAAAAATCCATCAGAATTCAGCAAAACCAGCCCAAACCCAGCCCGGTTCACCTGGGGGTTCAGGTCACACTGCCACAGCTAGGAACCCCAAAAACACCCCAAAAAACCATCAAATTCACCCCAAAAATCCATTAAAATCACCCAAA
Organism: Onychostruthus taczanowskii; assembly: GCF_017590055.1. NCBI lineage: Eukaryota > Metazoa > Chordata > Aves > Passeriformes > Passeridae > Onychostruthus > Onychostruthus taczanowskii. The sequence goes on from NW_024498835.1 coordinate 407, forward strand.
AAAACAGCCCAAAGAACATCAAAATCAGCCCAAAAAACCATCAAAATCCATCAGAATCACTGAAAAAAACCATCAAAGTCACCCCATAATCTGTCAGAATCACCCCAAAATCACCAAAACCACCCAAATTCCATCAAAACTTGCCCAAAATCCATCAAACCCCTCCAAAAATCCATCAAAACCCCCCAAGATCCATCAAAATCACCCAAAATCCATCAAAACCACCCCAAAATCCATCAAACCCCTCCAGAAATCCATCAGAATCACCCCAAAATCACCAAAACCACCCCAAAAATAATCAAAACCAGACCAAAATCCATCAAAACCACCCCAAAATCCATCAAACCCCTCCAGAAATCCATCAGAATCACCCCAAAATCACCAAAACCACCTCAAAATCCTTCAAAACCACCCCAAAAATCATCAAAACCACCCCAAAATCCATCAGAATCACCCCAAAAATTATCAAAATCACCCCAAAATCACCAAAACTACCCAAAATCCATCAAAACTATCCCAAAATCCTTCAAAACCACCCCAAAGTCTTTCAAAACCACCCGAAAATCCATCAAAAACCACCCAAAAATAATCAAAGCCACCCGAAATCACCAAAACCACCCCAAGATCAATCAAACCCCTCCAAAAATCCATCAAAACCACCCCAAAATCCATCAAAACCACCCAAAAAACCATCAAAACCACTCCAAAAAATAATCAAAACCACCCCAAAATCCATGAAAACACCCCAAAATCGTCAAAATCACCCAAAAATCATGAAAACCACTCCAAAATCCATCAGAATCACCCCAAAAATTATCAAAATCACCCCAAAATCACCAAAACTACCCAAAATCCATCAAAACTATCCCAAAATCCTTCAAAACCACCCCAAAGTCTTTCAAAACCACCCGAAAATCCATCAAAAACCACCCAAAAATAATCAAAGCCACCCGAAATCACCAAAACCACCCCAAGATCAATCAAACCCCTCCAAAAATCCATCAAAACCACCCCAAAATCCATCAAAACCACCCAAAAAACCATCAAAACCACTCCAAAAAATAATCAAAACCACCCCAAAATCCATGAAAACACCCCAAAATCGTCAAAATCACCCAAAAATCATGAAAACCACTCCAAGATCCATCAGAATCACCCCAAAATCCATCAAAACCACCACAACATCCATCAAACCCCTCCAAAAATCCATCAAAACCTCCCCAAAATCATTAAAACCACCCCAAAATCACCAAAACCACCTCAAAATCCTTCAAAACCACCCCAAAATCCATCAAAACCACCCAAAGATCCATCAAACCACTCCAAAATTACGCGGATGTTCTGCAGGCTCCAGCAGATCTCCTTGATGTTCACGCTGCGGTCGAAGGTCACCCAGCCCCGCCTGAAGAACCTGGGAGAAAAACCCCAAAATTCCACCCAAAATCCCCAAAATGCCACCCAAAATCCCAA
>NW_024498835.1:2106-2427 GCF_017590055.1 Onychostruthus taczanowskii
CCAAAATTCCACCCAAAATTCACCCAGCGCCGCCTGAAGAACCTGAGAGGGGAAAAACCCCAAAATTCCACCCAAAATCTCCAAAATTCCACCCAAAATTCACCCAGCGCCGCCTGAAGAACCTGAGAGGGGAAAAACCCCAAAATTCCACCCAAAAACCCCAAAATTCCACCGAAAATCCCCAAAATTCCACCCAAAATTCACCCAGCCCCGCATGAAGAACCTGAGAGGGGAAAAACCCCAAAATTCCACCCAAAATCCCCAAAATTCCACCCAAAATTCCACCCAGACACTCCTGAAGAACCTGGGAGGAAAAACCCC
>NW_024498836.1:0-2427 GCF_017590055.1 Onychostruthus taczanowskii
AAATTTCCCCAAAAAACCCCCAAATTCACCCAAACTCCCCAAAAAGTTCCCAAATTTCCCCAAATTCCCGAATTCCCCCCGGTTTCCCCACCTGGACCTTGATGGCGACGTCGGCGCCGCCGCGGAGCCGCGCTCGGTGCACCTGGCCCAGCGAGGCCGCGGCCACCGGCACCTCCTGGAATTCCTGGAGCTGCTCCCGCCAGCCCCGGAGAAAATCGTCAAAATATGGCAAAAATATCCCAAAAAATCCCATTAAAATCCTATAAAAACCCCAAATCCTGGAACTCCTGGAGCTGCTCCCGCCAGCCCCGGCCCAGCTCCGCGTCCAGAATGGCCTGGGGAGAGAATTCCCGAAATTCCCAAAAATTCCAAAAAAAATCCCAAAAAAATCCGGGTGAAAATCGTCAAAATATGGCAAAAAAACCCAAAAATCTCATAAAAATCCTATTAAAAACCCCAAATCCTGGAACTCCTCCACATCCAGAACTGGCCCAGGGGAGAATTCCCAAAATCCCCAAATAATTCCCAAAAAATCCCGAAAATTCCCAAAAAAATCCAGATAAAAATAACCAAAATATGGCAAAAATGCCCCAAAATCCCATAAAAATCCCATAAAAACCCCAAATCCTGGAACTCCTCCACATCCAGAACTGGCCCAGGGGAGAATTCCCAAAATCCCCAAATAATTCCCAAAAAATCCCAAAAAATTCCCAAAAAAATCTGGATAAAAATAACCAAAATATGGCAAAAAAAACCCTAAAATCCTACTAAAATCCTATAAAAATCCCATAAAAACCCCATATCCTGGAACTCCTCCACATCCGGAACTGTCCCAGGGGAGAATTCACAAAATCCCCAAATAATTCCCAAAAAATCCCGAAAATTCCCAAAAAAATCCAGATAAAAACACCCAAAATATGGCAAAAAAACCCCAAAATCCCATAAAAATCCTATTAAAATCCCATAAGAATCCCATAAAAACCCCAAATCCTGGAACTCCTGCAGTCGCTCCCGCCAGCCCCGGCCCAGCTCCGCATCCAGAACCGCCTGGGGAGAGAATTCCCGAAATTCCCAAAAATTCCCCAAAAAATCCCAAAAAAATCCGGGTGAAAATCGTCAAAATATGGCTAAAATACCCCAAAAAAAGCCACTAAAACCCCATAAAATCCCAAATCCTGGAATTCCTGGACTCAGCTCCGCATCCAGGATGGCCAGGGGAGAGAATTCCTGAAATTCCTAAAAATTCCCAAAAAATCCCCCAAAAAATCCCGATAAAAACTCCCAAAATATGGCAAAAAAAACCCTAAAATCCTACTAAAATCCTATAAAAATCCCATAAAAACCCCATATCCTGGAACTCCTCCACATCCAGGACAGCCCAGGGGAGAATTCCCAAAATCCCCAAATAATTCCCAAAACATCCCGAAAATTCCCAAAAAAATCTGGATAAAAATACCCAAAATATGGAAAAAATACTCCCAAAATCCCATAAAAATCCTATTAAAATCCCATAAAAATCCCATAAAAACCCCATATCCTGGAACTCCTCCACATCCGGAACTGTCCCAGGGGAGAATTCACAAAATCCCCAAATAATTCCCAAAAAATCCCGAAAATTCCCAAAAAAATCCAGATAAAAACACCCAAAATATGGCAAAAAAACCCCAAAATCCCATAAAAATCCTATTAAAATCCCATAAGAATCCCATAAAAACCCCAAATCCTGGAACTCCTGCAGCTGCTCCCGCCAGCCCCGGCCCAGCTCCGCGTCCAGAACGGCCTGCGGAGAGAATTCCCGAAATTCCCAAAAATTCCCAAAAAAATCCCAAAAAAATCCGGGTGAAAATCGTCAAAATATGGCAAAAATACCCCAAAAAATGCCACTAAAACCCCATAAAATCCGAAATCCTGGAATTCCTGGAATCAGCTCTGCGTCCAGGATGGCCTGAGGGAAAAATTCCAAAAATTCCCAAAAAAATTCCCAAATAATTCCAAAAAATTCCCAAAAAATTCTGGATAAAAACTCACAAAATATGGCAAAAAAAGCGCCCCAAAATCCTATTAAAATCCTATTAAAATCCCATAAAAATCCCATAAAAAAACCCATATCCTGGAACTCCTCCACATCCAGGACAGCCCAGGGGAGAATTCCCAAAAACCCCAAATAATTCCCAAAAAAATCCCAAAAATTCCCAAAAAAATCCAGATAAAAATACCCAAAATATGGCAAAAATGCCCCAAAATCCCATAAAAATCCCATAAAAATCCTAAAAGAAATCCTGGAAAAAATCTCCCCAAAATCCCAAAAATCCCCAATCCCCCAGCCCCGGTTTGGGGTTTTTGGGGTTTGGGGTTTTTTGGGATTTGGGATTTTTGGGGATTTTGGGATTTCGTGGATTCGGGATTTTGGGTCTTTTGGGATTTGGG
>NW_024498837.1:0-2424 GCF_017590055.1 Onychostruthus taczanowskii
CAGTGCCATGGGGACCCCAGTGGCACCCTGGTGACACCCCGGTGGCACCCCGGGGACACGGCCGGCGGCCCGGCGCTCACCTGCGTGTCAGGCGCGTCGGGGTCGGGGTTAGGGTTAGGGTCAGTGCCATGGGGACCCCAGTGGCACCCTGGGGACACCCCGGTGGCACACTTGGGACCCTGGGGACAGTGAGGAGACCCCGGTGACAGCACGGGGTCAGGGGTAGGGTCAGTGCCGTGGGGACCCCGGTGACACCACGGGGACAGGGGGGGCACCATGGGGTCAGGGTTAGGGTCAGTGCCGTGGGGACCCCGGTGACACCACGGGGACAGGGGGGGCACCATGGGGTCAGGGTTAGGGTCAGTGCCGTGGGGACCCCGGTGACACCACGGGGACAGGGGGGGCACCATGGGGTCAGGGTTAGGGTCAGTGCCGTGGGGACCCCGGTGACACCACGGGGACAGGGGGGGCACCATGGGGTCAGGGTTAGGGTCAGTGCCGTGGGGACCCCGGTGACACCACGGGGACAGGGGGGGCACCATGGGGTCAGGGTTAGGGTCAGTGCCGTGGGGACCCCGGTGACACCACGGGGACAGGGGGGGCACCATGGGGTCAGGGTTAGGGTCAGTGCCGTGGGGACCCCGGTGACACCACGGGGACAGGGGGGGCACCATGGGGTCAGGGTTAGTGTCAGTGCCATGGGGACCCCAGTGGCACCCTGGGGACACCCCGGTGGCACACCGGGGACACGGCCGGCGGCCCGGCGCTCACCTGCGTGTCAGGCGCGTCGGGGTCGGGGTTAGGGTTAGGGTCAGTGCCATGGGGACCCCAGTGACACCACGGGGACAGGGGTGGCACCATGGGGTCAGGGTTAGGGTCAGCGCCATGGGGACCCCGGTGACACCATGGGGTCAGGGTTAGGGTCAGCGCCGTGGGGACCCCGGTGGCACCCCGGGGACCCCGGTGACATCACGGGGTCAGGGTTAGGGTCAGCGCCATGGGGACCCCAGTGACACCACGGGGACAGGGGTGGCACCATGGGGTCAGGGTTAGGGTCAGTGCCATGGGGACCCCGGTGACACCATGGGGACCCCGGTGACACCACGGTGACACCCCGGGGACACGGGTGGCACCATGGGGTCAGGGTTAGGGTCAGTGCCATGGGGACCCCGGTGACAGCACGGGGTCAGGGTCAGGGTTAGGGTCAGCGCCGTGGGGACCCCAGTGACACCATGGGGACCCCGGTGACACCACGGTGACACCCCGGGGACACGGGTGGCACCATGGGGTCAGGGTTAGGGTCAGTGCCATGGGGACCCCGGTGACAGCACGGGGTCAGGGTCAGGGTTAGGGTCAGCGCCGTGGGGACCCCGGTGACACCATGGGGACCCCGGTGACACCACGGTGACACCCCGGGGACACGGGTGGCACCATGGGGTCAGGGTTAGGGTCAGTGCCATGGGGACCCCGGTGACAGCACGGGGTCAGGGTTAGGGTCAGTGCCGTGGGGACCCCGGTGACACCATGGGGACACGGGTGGCACCATGGGGTCAGGGTTAGGGTCAGTGCCATGGGGACCCCAGTGACACCACGGGGACACGGGTGGCACCATGGGGTCAGGGTTAGGGTCAGTGCCATGGGGACCCCGGTGACACCATGGGGTCAGGGTTAGGGTCAGCGCCGTGGGGACCCCGGTGGCACCCCGGGGACCCCGGTGACATCACGGGGTCAGGGTTAGGGTCAGCGCCATGGGGACCCCAGTGACACCACGGGGACAGGGGTGGCACCATGGGGTCAGGGTTAGGGTCAGCGCCGTGGGGACCCCAGTGACACCATGGGGACCCCGGTGACACCACGGTGACACCCCGGGGACACGGGTGGCACCATGGGGTCAGGGTTAGGGTCAGTGCCATGGGGACCCCGGTGACAGCACGGGGTCAGGGTCAGGGTTAGGGTCAGCGCCGTGGGGACCCCAGTGACACCATGGGGACCCCGGTGACATCACAGGGTCAGGGTTAGGGTTAGAGGTGTGGGGACACTGGGGACACCACGGGGACACGGGCGGCACCATGGGGTCAGGGTTAGGGTCAGCGCTGTGGGGACCCCGGTGGCACCCCGGGGACACGGGTGGCACCATGGGGTCAGGGTTAGGGTTAGGGTCAGCGCCGTGGGGACCCCGGTGACAGCACGGGGTCAGGGTTAGGGTCAGTGCCATGGGCACCCCGGTGACACCCTGGTGACACCCCGGGGACACGGCTGGCGGCCCGGCGCTCACCTGCGTGTCAGGCGCGTCGGGGTCAGGGTTAGGGTCAGGGTTAGTGCCGTGGGGACCCCGGTGACACCCCGGTGACACCCCGGGGACACGGCCGGCGGCGCGGCGCTCACCTGCGTGTCGGGCGCGTCGGGGTCGGGGCGCGGCGCGGG